>NC_045500.1:0-38580 GCF_009650955.1 Corvus moneduloides
CCTTCCGAATTCCTTCCTTCCTTCCTTCCTTCCTTCCTTCCTTCCTTCCTTCCTTCCTTCCTTCCTTCCTTCCTTCCTTCCTTCCTTCCTTCCTTCCTTCCTTCCTTCCTTCCTTCCTTCCTTCCTTCCTTCCTTCCTTCCTTCCTTCCTTCCTTCCTTCCGTCCTTCCTTCCTTCCTTCCTTCCTTCCGAATTCCTTCCTTCCTTCCTTCCTTCCTTCCTTCCTTCCTTCCTTCCTTCCTTCCTTCCTTCCGAATTCCTTCCCTCCTTCCTTCCTTCCGAATTCCTTCCTTCCTTCCTTCCGAATTCCTTCCTTCCGAATTCCTTCCGAATTCCTTCCTTCCAAATTCCTTCCTTCCTTCCGAATTCCTTCCAAATTCCTTCCTTCCGAATTCCTTCCTTCCTTCCGAATTCCTTCCTTCCTTCCGAATTCCTTCCTTCCGAATTCCTTCCAAATTCCTTCCTTCCTTCCTTCCGAATTCCTTCCTTCCGAATTCCTTCCTTCCTTCCGAATTCCTTCCGAATTCCTTCCTTCCTTCCTTCCTTCCTTCCTTCCTTCCTTCCTTTCTTCCTTCCTTCCTTCCTTTCTTCCTTCCTTCCTTCCTTCCTTCCGAATTCCTTCCTTCCTTCCTTCCGAATTCCTTCCTTCCTTCCGAATTCCTTCCTTCCTTCCTTCCTTCCTTCCTTCCTTCCTTCCGAACTCCTTCCTTCCTTCCGAATTCCTTCCAAATTCCTTCCGAATTCCTTCCGAATTCCTTCCTTCCTTCCGAATTCCTTCCTTCCTTCCTTCCGAATTCCTTCCTTCCGAATTCCTTCCTTCCTTCCTTCCTTCCTTCCTTCCTTCCTTCCTTCCTTCCTTCCTTCCTTCCTTCCTTCCTTCCTTCCTTCCTTCCTTCCTTCCTTCCTTCCTTCCTTCCTTCCTTCCTTCCGAATTCCTTCCTTCCGAATTCCTTCCTTCCTTCCTTCCTTCCTTCCTTCCTTCCTTCCTTCCTTCCTTCCTTCCTTCCTTCCTTCCTTCCTTCCTTCCTTCCTTCCTTCCTTCCTTCCTTCCTTCCTTCCTTCCTTCCTTCCTTCCTTCCTTCCTTCCTTCCTTCCTTCCTTCCTTCCTTCCTTCCGTCCTTCCTTCCTTCCTTCCTTCCTTCCGAATTCCTTCCTTCCTTCCTTCCTTCCTTCCTTCCTTCCTTCCTTCCTTCCTTCCTTCCTTCCGAATTCCTTCCTCCTTCCTTCCTTCCGAATTCCTTCCTTCCTTCCTTCCGAATTCCTTCCTTCCGAATTCCTTCCGAATTCCTTCCTTCCAAATTCCTTCCTTCCTTCCGAATTCCTTCCAAATTCCTTCCTTCCGAATTCCTTCCTTCCTTCCGAATTCCTTCCTTCCTTCCGAATTCCTTCCTTCCGAATTCCTTCCAAATTCCTTCCTTCCTTCCTTCCGAATTCCTTCCTTCCGAATTCCTTCCTTCCTTCCGAATTCCTTCCGAATTCCTTCCTTCCTTCCTTCCTTCCTTCCTTCCTTCCTTCCTTCCTTTCTTCCTTCCTTCCTTCCTTTCTTCCTTCCTTCCTTCCTTCCTTCCGAATTCCTTCCTTCCTTCCTTCCGAATTCCTTCCTTCCTTCCGAATTCCTTCCTTCCTTCCTTCCTTCCTTCCTTCCTTCCTTCCGAACTCCTTCCTTCCTTCCGAATTCCTTCCAAATTCCTTCCGAATTCCTTCCGAATTCCTTCCTTCCTTCCGAATTCCTTCCTTCCTTCCTTCCGAATTCCTTCCTTCCGAATTCCTTCCTTCCTTCCGAAT
Organism: Corvus moneduloides; assembly: GCF_009650955.1. Classification (NCBI taxonomy): domain Eukaryota; kingdom Metazoa; phylum Chordata; class Aves; order Passeriformes; family Corvidae; genus Corvus; species Corvus moneduloides. The sequence goes on from NC_045500.1 coordinate 1,785, forward strand.
TCCTTCCTTCCGAATTCCTTCCTTCCTTCCTTCCTTCCTTCCTTCCTTCCTTCCTTCCTTCCTTCCTTCCTTCCTTCCTTCCTTCCTTCCTTCCTTCCATCCTTCCGAACTCCTTCCTTCCGAATTCCTTCCAAATTCCTTCCTTCCTTCCTTCCGAATTCCTTCCTTCCTTCCGAATTCCTTCCTTCCTTCCTTCCTTCCTTCCTTCCTTCCTTCCTTCCTTCCTTCCTTCCTTCCGAATTCCGAATTCTTTCCTTCCGAATTCCTTCCTTCCGAATTCCTTCCTTCCTTCCGAATTCCTTCCTTCCGAATTCCTTCCTTCCTTCCTTCCTTCCGAATTCCTTCCTTCCTTCCGAATTCCTTCCTTCCGAATTCCTTCCTTCCTTCCTTCCTTCCTTCCTTCCTTCCTTCCTTCCTTCCGAATTCCGAATTCCTTCCTTCCGAATTCCTTCCTTCCGAATTCCTTCCTTCCTTCCGAATTCCTTCCGAATTCATTCCTTCCTTCCTTCCTTCCTTCCTTCCTTCCTTCCTTCCTTCCTTCCTTCCTTCCTTCCTTCCGAATTCCTTCCTTCCTTCCGAATTCCTTCCGAATTCCTTCCTTCCTCCCGAATTCTTTCCTTCCGAATTCCTTCCGAATTCCTTCCTTCCGAATTCCTTCCGAATTCCTTCCTTCCTTCCGAATTCCTTCCTTCCGAATTCCTTCCTTCCTTCCGAATTCCTTCCTTCCTTCCGAATTCCTTCCTTCCTTCCTTCCGAATTCCTTCCTTCCTTCCTTCCTTCCTTCCGAATTCCAAATTCCGAATTCCTTCCTTCCGAATTCCTTCCTTCCGAATTCCTTCCTTCCTTCCTTCCGAATTCCTTCCGAATTCCTTCCTTCCTTCCGAATTCCTTCCTTCCTTCCTTCCTTCCTTCCTTCCTTCCTTCCTTCCTTCCTTCCGAATTCCGAATTCCTTCCTTCCAAATTCCTTCCGAATTCCTTTTTTCCTTCCGAATTCCTTCCTTCCAAATTCCTTCCTTCCTTCCGAATTCCTTCCAAATTCCTTCCGAATTCCTTCCTTCTTTCTTTCCCTGCTTTCTTGCTTTCATTATTTTTCTATCTTTTGCTTTCTGTTTCTATTTCTTGTTTCTTGCTTTTTCTTTATTTTCTTTTTTCTTGTCCTTTTCCGTGTTCTTGTTGGTTTCACGTTATTCTGTTAACTTCCCAATCATTTCGCTGCCAAAAAGGAAGCCACTCAGTCCATCCCTTAAACACAGCATAGGAATCGGTGTAGATACAGACAGGAGAAGTATTCTGTGCCTCACATTGGAAAACACTCCAAACAGCTATCAGCTCACCAGCTTGGGCGCTGCCTTCCCCCTCTGTGATAATTCGTTCACCTGAGGAGGTGTGGAGGGCTACAGCCTTGTACTTCCACACCTTTCCTTCTCGCTTGGCAGAAGCATCTGTAAACCAAGAATTTGCTGACTTTTCAGGGCAAAAAGGAGGGGCCACTTTAATGACTGAGGCAGGTTTGTCCTGGCTGCTACCCAAGTTTTCAGTTTCTTGGATTGCCAGATCTTTTACAGCTCCTTCAGTTACTGAGAAGACGCTACAATAATGTTCAAGCTGAGCATACCACTCCCTTACTGAGGCCCTCTGGGCCACCCCGTCAAGTAGAGGGGGGGTCCCAGTAGAGACTGCCTTAATAACTTTGAAAGGGCCTCTCAAAACAATTGGTTGTTGTCGTGCAATCTTCTCCACTTCTAGGAGAGCTAAGCTAACCACAAACAATCCTTTCTCCCAGGTAGTGTACCTTTTTTCAGCATCTTTAAAGCCACGGGAGTAAAAACCAACAGGCTTCGTCGGACCCTCAGGACCCCGCTGCCATATGTGTACTGACAACCCTGAGGAGACAAATCCCCATTCCACCTGGAAAGCATCTGTAGGGTGAATAGGGCCCAGGGCTTGGTGAGCTGTTGTTTCAAAAACCAACAATTGCAATGCTTCTTCTTGAGAAGCACTCCATTCCCATTTTGTCCCTTTTCTTAACAAGTTATAAAGAGGTCTGGCAATTATGGAAAAATCTGGGATGTGTTTTCTCCAGAACACTAATAATCCTAAAGCATGTTGGAGATCATTTTTGGATTCAAGCATTTTAATCTGATCTAAAGAGGTTAGGGTATCAGGTGGGATACATGTCATACCTCCTTTCCACCAAATTCCCAAAATTTTCACTTCATGTGAAGGGTTTCGGGTTTTTTCTGAGGGAATTTGCAAATCAAGGCTTTCTAAGTGGGAGATTATTTTCTGCTGGGTATCTCTCACTTCTTCTATTTCATCTCCTCCCACAAGGGTATCATCAATGTATTGATAGTCCCATTGTCAGCTTTGAGTATTCTTTCTAACTCTTGGGCTAAAGCGTGATGAGCCAGGGTGGGGGAATGTTTGTACCCTTTGGAAGCCCAGTGAAAGTGTGTTGCTGTCCTTCCCATGTGAAAGCAAAATGGTCCATATCTTCTGGCTGTAAAGGTATCATAAAAAACATGTCTTTGACATCTATAGGTGCCATGATTGAATGAGCCTTTTCTTGAATCAATGTTATCAATTCTGCCAGATTTGGGACTGCTGCTGTGAGAGGGTCTGTGTTGGCATTTAGCCTGCAAAAATCTATTGTCAGCCTCCACTTCCCATTAGGCTTTGGCACTGGCCACACCGGAGAATTGAAAGGAGAATGAGTATTAACTATTACTCCTTGTTCTCACAGCTCCTGTATCACTGGTGTTGCCTCTGAGGAGGCGTAGCGACCTGGTTCAGGAACGGTACGACGACCACCTCAGGTCGTTTGGGCCATCAGCTCGCAGACACCAATTGGGTAGACGGCAAATGGCGTTTATTCATGGGTTACGTAGGGTTAAATAACCTGGGTTTACCGCGTCACTTCCTTCTGGTCACGTATTACCTGTAGAGGGGAGGGGCTTTACCTGTCCCGCACAACGCGATATCTTCCGAACGCCTGTCCCTAATCTCCTACACACTGGCTTGATGCCCTCTTTGGCACCCAGGGGGAGGGGGTATTGTTTCACATTAGTTACTTTGCTGAATGGTAGGGAGGCTGCAGCTTGGAGCAGTCTGATGTTAAAATGTGGTGTGCCAAAAGACCACAGGAGACCCTCTGAGTCCTCCCACTGCCTCCCAGCATAAATTGGTTGGAATATCTCCAATCACCATATGAATAGAGAGTTGGTTTTCCTCTCCAGGCAAAGTGAGCTTGACTAAGGCCACATTCATAGATTCTGTCATTCCCAAGGCATTTAAAACACAATATGGGTTCTTTGTTGGAACAGTTCCACACCTCTGGGCATCTTTCTTTGTCAGCGCAGAAATTTGTGCCCCAGTGTCAATCAGAAGAGTTACAGGTGCCCGTTTAGGGCCTGTAATAGCTGTGATCATTTTATCTCCTGTTTTATTTCTAGTGAGCATTCTCAGGTATACCCATGCTCCATCTCTTCACCCACTGACAAGGATGGAGGGTCTAGTTTCCCTGGTTTTGATCACTGCTTATAATCACTTTGTTGCTTTTGTACTTGAAGACAGAGGAACGCACTGCCTGAGAAGAAAAGGGCAGACAGCCCAGTTTCTTTAGATGTGAAATCACATAGTACATGAAATCATGAAATGTTCCCGGGTTTTGTTTTTTTAACAAAGTGTCTTGTTTTAAAAGTCAAATGTCTGCTAAGGAAGGTGGGAACCGTCCTGGAATGGCAAGAAGACCGCTCTCTCCAAATCATTATAACTTCGAAAATTATGGGGCTTAAACAATGCAGGAAAGGAGTAGCAGTTCTTTAGCACAGAATATGCACAGAACAAACCCCAGCACACGCACCGGAGGCTCCCCCGGCGAGGGCCGTGTTTGCCCTTTGCTGCAGTTACGGCCACGCCCGGCAGGGGCCGCTGGCGGCTGCGGCGGGCGCGGGGCGGGGCCGGGATCCCGCACGGCCGGCGGGGGGCGGGGCCGGGGGCACTCGCGGCCGGCAGGGGGCGCTCCGCTGCACGCTTGGCCCCTCAGCGGGGCGGGGGCAGCGGCGGCTCGGACACAACGGAGCGAAGGGAGCGATTCCCCGGGCACTCAGGGGACGGCGGACACAGCCCCGGCTCCAGGCGGCACACCGTGCACCGTCTGTGCATTCCCGAGCGGCAAGGAGGCAGGGAAAGCAGGCACATTCGATCACATTGCCGAATTGCAGCCTAGCAAAGTCCCGAAGCCGAATGCACAAAAGCTCCCGCGGCAACCACGCAAGCGACTGCCCCGATCCGCCGGCGGAAGGGAAGCAGGCAGTTTTACAGCGCAGTCACTGAATTCCAGGATTTCCGTAAGTCTCGCGCAGAGCGTACACCTTTTGCACGATGTGCGACTGCCTGGGCAGCCTTTAAAAACACCTGCCCTAAAGCAAAGCCCTCCATCCTCCCCAAGGTTTCCCGGCTGCCAAATCCTAAAGATACAGTGACAGTCTTTTTGGCGCAAAAGATCATGGGATAGATACTTTATGGTTAGGAATCCCCACCCAAGCCAGTGTCCTTCCAGGGAGTTGGAGAGAGAGGGAAGGTCCTCCCCGAGCCTCCTTTTCTCCAGGCTGAGCCCCCCCATCTCCCTCAGCCGCTTCTCCTCAGACTTGTGCTCCAGAGCCTGCCCCAGCTCAATTCCCTTCTCTGGACACGCTCCAGCACCTCAAAGTCTTTCTTGCAGTGAGGGACCCAAAACTGACCCCACGATTCAAGTGGGGCCTCAGCGGTGCCCAAAACAGGGGGACAGTCACTGCCCTGGTCCTGCTGGCCACACTGTTGCTGACCCAGGCCAGGATGCCAATGTCCTTCTTGGCCACCTGGGCACACCTGGGCTCGTGTTCAGCAGCTCTTGGCCAGCACCCCCAGGTCTTTTTCTGCGGGGCCATTGGAAATTGCACAGAACGGTCAGTGCAATGTGGGGAGTTTAGTAACAACTCCAGGCAGCCCAGTCTGATTTAGGGACTCTGTGGCCGCTTTGCTAACAAGTCAAGGCGGCCCAGTTCCCTTTAAGGGCTCTGTGGCCGCCTAAAGTAACCAGCCCGTAGCGCGGCAGGGGGATGCTGCGAGCCAAGTGCAGGTGTAAACTATGTCCTTGGACACCAATTCCCGCTCTTGCAGAACGTTTGGGTTTCTGCAGTGATCCCTCCTGCCCGGTGGCCGAAGCGCCTTCTGCGCGCCCGCGCTGCCGGCCGTGCTGGCGGCGCAGCCACGGAGGAACGGCCGCTCCGCGCGGGCCCCGCGGCCGCCGCTCCCCAGGGCACGGCCGAGCGCTCCGCGCGCGCAGCGGGACAGGGGGCGGAGGCTGCGTCGCTCGCGCTGCTCGGCCCGCGGGCGGAGCGCGCGCCACCAATGGGGAGCCGCGGGACGGGCGGGGCTGGGCGGGGATTGGCCGGGGCCGCGGGGCGGGGGCGGGGCCCGGAGGGGCCGGTGCCGCTGAGGGGCCGTGGGGGCGGCAGCGCGGGAGCGGCGGCGGCGGGGCGGGCGCGGGGAGCGGGCTGTGCTGGGGGAGTGACCCCCGGCGAGGGAGTGACCGAGCCCCGGCGGGGGACTGACAGAGCCCCCGTGAAGGAGTGGCCCCGGGCGTCTGGGTGGGTGCGTTCCGTCCTTGCCGTGGGTGGGATCGGGCCTGGAAGGGAGCCAGCCGTGTGGGCAAAGGGGAGCGGCGAGCCGCCTTCCCCTCACATCGCTTCTGAAAAGAAGCCTACGGGCTACTAGAGGGAGTGGCCTTCAAATGGGACAGTGGGGATTCGGATTACATATTAAAATTTCTTTTTTTGCTGTTGGGGTGGTCAGGCGTTGGCACAGGTTGCCCAGGGAGGTGGTGGTTGCAGAGGGTACGGTCAGGCTCAGTCAATGTGCAGAGAATGGATCAGGGTGGGGCGATGAGGCACAGCGAGCCGGGAAGTCAGTGCGTAGTTCGGACTATAGGATGATGATGTTTATGATCAGACCGAAAGAAAGCTGTAGTGCATGTTGCACAGAGAGAATCAGGTGTTGCTGAGTTCTCCATTCCCACTGAATTTTTGCTTGGATAGGATTCTGTCTTGTTTTCTGTGGTGTAAATGACATATATGGAGCAAGGAGTCTGGGCAAAAGCATCCAATTGACAAGGTCCAGTACAGGTAATGTTGCAGCAGTAGCAATTTCTCAAAGTAAGAAAGGCAGTTAAGTTTACAGGACTTTATTTCCAGAGGTTTATGAGAATGTGGTGAAACTTGTTTTTCCCTTTTGCCTATATGTGTAAGTAGTGAGCCCTATATTATCTGTACATCTTAAAAGAAATTTCCAGTTAGCAGGAAGTTTAAGGGATTACTTTGATATCATTGCAGTGCTCCAAGCAGTGTCCCACTAACGTCACCCTTGAAAACTGGAATGTGAAGGACCAACAGCTTGCTCATCTTCATGCCTGGGTCACTTTGTTGCATGCATGGCAGTGCTGTTAAATTTGTTTCTTCCAGAATAAGAAAAATAAATTTTAAAAAATTGGAGGATTGTTGGGGGTGTGTATTGGATTAACTTTTGTCCTGATATTTCCTATTTATTGCTACTCTGTGGTCAATATCACCTCTCAAGCTTGAAGATCACCTATGAAATCTCTGTAATATGCTGGGAATTTCAAGTATAGAAGTGTCAATATTTGCAAAATATTGGGTTAAATAAAATCGAATGGGAAAACACAGCCAAAGCTTCTGGTAACTACTTGGAGCAGTAACCAAGTAGTTTGGTTGGATTATTGTAGGAAGAAAAGTTACAAATGCTCACTTGAGGAGGGTACAAGAGGCTGAGCGACTCCCAGACTGCCTTAGATCTGCCTAAGGAAAAGAATCCATGCCAGTGTTGTAGTGGGTAACCTTTATGGATTGTCAGCATTCCATTTCCGGATGGAATGGAGTGGGGAGAGGGGAACTTGCAATACCTCTGGGAAGGGAGGATGCCTTCCCGCCTGGGAAAGCTCTGTCACAAATGGCATTGCTGAGCTCAAGGCTCCATCTCTGCAGCATAAGGGTGGTTGTAGAGGAATGGGATTGCTCGGTTCCAGTTTCACTCTGACCGGGTGAATGTCAACAGGAGAATGTGCTGTTGCCTCGTGGTGGCAGCCAAACTATTTCCTGCTCTTCCTTACCAGTCTAAGGTTCTGATCATGTGTTAAGCGAGAGCTGCACTGCCTCCGTTGGTTCTATTCAATAATGCAGAGCCTTCGCTCAAGGTTAGAAGTGATGTGCAGTTGAAGATAAAACTGTAATAGCATATTTTTTCTGCTTTATTTCCTACAGGATAAAGTCTCAATGTGTGCATCAAATCAAAAGCTGGCTTTACTTTTAGATGATGGATACAGATCTATGTTATGGCTACTGGGCAGGTAATGAAGCTATTTTTTTAAAATTATGCTATCCAAACTTTAAAAATGTATTTTCCATTAAAAATGCAAAAAATTGTTGCCGTCCGAGGAAATGTAAAATACGTGTTTTATCATCTTCCTGTAGTACAAATCAAAACAACAAAAACTATCTAGTAAGTGTCTGTTGCACCAGCTACATCTCGATAAAGTAGCCTGGAAAGATTGGAGAATCAGTACAAGAATAAACCAAAGGAAAGGTCTTCTGAGCAGAGGAAGTGAAAACAGGAAACAGATGAGTTCCGAAGGGAAAAATATAAAAGAGAGAAACAATTGCCAATGTTTTTGCAAAAATAAAAAAGGACAAAGATGTGTGGTTGCATCTTGTAGCTAGAGGATCTTGAGAATTGTATTGTATATTTTAAAATTCTAATCTGGACAGAGACGATGTGTAATCCAGGTTATGAACTAATAAGAGTTGTAAGAGTTATGAGGCATAGTCATGATAAGAGTTGTGAGAATGAGCTTCAACAAACTCTGTGTCCACTGTAAAAGAGTTACAGAGGAGATGATGTATTCATAGCTGGCATAGAGCAGTCAAGTTACGAAGCCTTTCTTGTTTCAGCAGGAGATAGAAAAGAGGAGGCCTCCAGTAGGGAACTCCCACAAGCCAGAGGCAGAGCAGTGATTGTCCTGGAGCCGCCAGTTCCCAACCAAGGTTCCAAGAACGATGTGACAGTACCCATAGGAGAAGACTTTGGGTGTGGTACTGGAAAAAATGCTCCAGCAGCAACGGCAGATGTTCCTATCTGCAGGGCACTTAGAGTCACCAGCAATGGAGAAGAAGGATGAGGATGAATTCCACACGTCGGATACTCCTGGCAGGAGACTTGACCATACCTGGTGACTCTGTGAGAGCTGCAGGACTGGAGACGGAGGAAGCCCTTTGGACAGGACTCGCTGCTCCCTCCGAGCCGCGGCTCTCAGCAGAACCGGCTCATTGCTGAGGATGCAGCTGGCCAGGAAGAGGCTTGCAGAGGAATAGGAGGCCAGCTCATTGCAGTCAGGGAATGGCTGACGGGTGTTTCCCAGCAGAACTTTCCTGGAGGTGCCAGTTCCAGTCCGTGACTCGCAGGATGCTGCAGCGCTGCCGTAGGAGAAGGCCTTTGGCATGGTGCTAGAGAAAATCCTCGAGCAGCAAAGGCAGGTGTTGGCAGCTCCAGGGAATTCCCTGATGTCAGCAGTGGAGGAGCAGGATGAGGAAGATCTCCACGCTTGGGATACTTGTGGCAAGAGCCTCCATCCCTGCGCGAGCCTCGGTGAGAGCTGCCGGAGCGCAGACGGAGGAAGGCCTTTGGACAGGTGCAAGGTAGGAAAGATGCACGGTCCCCAGTCGTGGGGTGAGCAGAAACATTTCTTCCAAGCATCCCTAGCTTTTAGAAGAGTTTCACTCTCAGTTTGGAATAGCGTGAGCCTGGACAGCCAACAGTCTAAATGTTCAGATGTCTGCTACCCAATACTAGACATGAACTCAAGTCTCTCCTAGCAACATCAGGCTTTTTCCCTAAGCCAAGTGCTGCGAGGGGAATTTCTTCTGCAAAACTCCTGTGCTTCTGCTGCTTGGTCCATTTTAGAAAGCTTCCTCCATCAGCCCTGCCTTGATTGAATAGTCCTTTCTCTTCTGACTAGAAGCTCCAGGTTCTCTTCTTACAAGCTGTCTTTGTTTTCTTTGCCCCCAGACAGGAGTCCCTGCTCCCCTAGAGCCACGTCGATCTGCAGAACCTGCTTGTGGCTGAGGATGCAGATGGCCAGGAAAGGTCTGGAAGTAAAAATTGGAGCCAGGCCATGTCCAAGATTTTCCCGGAGAAAAGCATCCCAGCAGCAAGTGTCCTGGAGCTGCCAGGTGCCAGTCCATGACTCCAAGGATGCTGCGGCGCTGCCAAAGGTGAAGAGGCTCAGAGAGGTGCCAGACAAGATCCTGGAGCAGCAAAGGCAGGTGTTGGATGTTCCAGGGAATTGCCTGGGGTCAGCAGTGGAGGAGCAGGATGAGGAAGATCTCCACCCTTACCCCTGCTCCTCCTCGTCCTCGACCACCTCGTCTACCTTCTCCTCATCATCCCCCTCCTCATCCTGCTCCTCGTCGTCGTCCTCGTCGTCCTCCTCCTCATCCCCGTCCACCTCCAGCTCGTCCTCGTCCTCCTCGTTCTCGTCCAACCCCTCCTTGTCCTCGTACTCCTCCTCCTCCTTGGCCACTTCGTCATCCACGTCCTCGTTCTCCGCATCCTTGTTCTCCTAGTTCTCCTTGTTCTCCTTGTTCTCCTTGTTCTCCTCCTCCTCCCCCTCCTCCCCCTCCTCCTCCTCCCCCGCCTCCTCCTTCTACCCCTCCCCCTCCTCCTCCTCCTCCTCTTCCTCCTCCTCCTCCTCCTCCTCCTCCTCCTCCTCTTCCTCCTCCTCCTCCTCCTCCTCCTCCTACTCCTCCTACTTGTCCTCGTCCTCATCCTCGTCGTCGTCCTCATCGTTGTCCTCGTCGTCGTCCTCGTCATCATTGTCGTCGTCGTCATTCTCCGTCTCCTCCTCCTCCTCCTCCTCCTCCTTGTCCTCATCTTCCTCGTCCTCGTTGTCGTCGTTCTCCTCCTCCTCCTCCTCCTCCTCCTCCTCCTCCTCCTCCTCCTCCTCCTCCTCCTCGGCCTCCTCCTCCTCCTTCTACTTGTCCTCGTCCTCATCGTCGTCGTCGTCCTCCTCCTCCTCCTCCTCTTCCTCCTCCTCCTACTTGTCCTCCTCATCGTCCTCGTTGTCCTCGTCGTCATCGTCGTTCTCCTCCTCCTCCTCCTCCTCCTTGCCCTCCTCCTCCTCCTCCTCCTCCTCCTCCTCCTCCTCAGCCTCCTCCTCCTCCTTCTACTTGTCCTCGTCCTTGTCATCGTCCTCCTCCTCCTCCTCCTCCTCCTCTTCATCCTCCCCCACCACCTCCTACTTGTCCTCCTCGTCGTCCTCGTCGTCGTCTTTGTCGTTGTCGTCGTCGTCGCCGTCCTCCTCCTCCTACTCCTCCTCCTCCTCCTCGGCCACCTCCTCCTCCTTCTACTTGTCCTCATCCTCCTCGTCGTCCTCCTCCTCCGCCTCCTCCTCTTCATCCTCCCCCTCCTCTTCCTACTCGTCCTCCTCGTCGTCCTCGTCTTCTTTATCGTCGTCGTTGTCCTCGTCCTCGTCGTCGTCCTTGTCATCGTCCTCGTCGTCGTCCTCCTCCTCCTCCACCCCCTCCTCCGCCTCCTCCTCCTCCTCCTCCTCCTCCTCCTTGTCCTCCTCGTCGTCCTCGTCATCGTCGTCGTCCTCCTCCTCTTCCTCCTCCTCCTCCTCCTCCTACTTGTCCTCGTCCTCGTCGTCGTCCACGTCGTCGTCCTTCTCCTCCTCCTCCTCCTCCTCCTCCTCCTCCTCCTCCTTCTCCTCCTCCTGCTCCACCTCCTCCTCCTCCTCCTCCTCCTCCTCCTCCTCCTCCTCCTCCGCCTCTTCCTCTACCTTCTACTTGTCCTCGTCCTCGTCGTCGCCCTCCTCCTCCTCCTCCTCTTTGTCCTCGTCTTCGTCGTCCTCGTCGTCCTCGTCGTCGTCGTTCTCCTCCTCTTCCTCCTCCTCCTCCTCTTCCTCCTCCTCCTCCTCTTCCTCCTCCTCCTCCTCATCCTCTTCCTCTTCCTCCTCCTCCTCCTCCTACTTGCCCTCATCCTCGTCGTCGTCATCATTGTCGTCCTCTACATCGTCGTCGTCGTCGTTCTTGTCCTTTTCCTCCTCCTCCTCCTCCTCCTCCTCCGCCTCCTCCTCTACCTTCTACTTGTCCTTGTCCTCGTCGTCGTCGTCCTCCTCCTCCTCTTCCTCCTTCTCCTCCTGCTCCTACTTGCCCTCGTCCTAGTCGCCGTCCTTCTCTTTCTCCTCCCCTTCCCCCTCCTCCTCCTCCCCCTCCTACGCCTCCTCCTACTCTCCCTCCTCCTCCTCCTCCTCCTCCTTGTCCTCGTTGTCGTCCTTGTCGTTGTCGTCTTCATCCTCCTCTTCCTCCTCCTCCTCCTCCTCCTCGTCCTCCTTGTCCTCGTCCTCGTCTTCGTCGTCGTCGTCTTCATCGTCATCGTCGTCGTCGTCGTATTTGTTGTCCTCGTCATCGTCCTCGTCGTCGTCCTCGTCGTTGTCCTTCTCTTTCTACTCCCACTCCCCCTCCTCCTCCTCCTCCCCCTCGTACTCCTCCTCCTCCTCCTCCTACTTGTCCTCCTCTTCGTCCTCGTCATCATCGTCGTCGTCATTGTCCTCCTCCTCCTCCTACTTGCCCTCGTCGCAGTCGTCGTCGTCGTCCTCCTCCTCCTCCTCCTCCTCTTCCTCCTTCTCTTCCTCTGCCTCCTCCTCCTCGTCCTCCTCTTCCTCCTTCTACTCCTCCTGCTACTTCCCCTTGTCCTCATCGTCGTCCTTCTCCTTCTCCTCCTCCTCCTCTGCCCCCTCCTCCTCCTCCACCTCTTCCTCCTCCTCCACCTCCTCCTCCTCCTCGTCCTCCTTGTCCTCATCCTCGTCTTCGTCATCGTCGTCGTAGCCGTATTTGTCATTGTCGTCGTCATCCTCATCGTCGTCCTCGTCCTCGTCTTCGTCGTCGTCCTTCTCCTCCTCCTCTTCCTCCTCCTCCTCTTCTTCCTCCCCCTCCTCCTCCTTCTCCTTCTCCTCCTCCTCCTCCTCCTCTTCCGCCTCCGCCCCCTTCTCCTCCCCCTCCCCCTCATGCTCCTCCTCGCCCTCCTCCTCCTCCTCCCCCTCTTCCTCCTTCTCCTCCTACTTGTCCTCCTCGTCGTCCTCGTCGTCCTCGTCGTCGTCGTCGTTCTCCTCCTCCTCCTCCTCCTTGTCCTTGTCCTCGTGGTTCTCCTCGTCCTCCTCCTCCTCTTCCTCTTCCTCCTTCTCCTCCTACTTGTCCTCCTCGTCGTCCTCGTCGTCCTCGTCGTCGTCGTCGTTCTCCTCCTCCTCCTCCTCGTCCTTGTCCTTGTCCTCGTGGTTCTCCTCGTCCTCCTCCTCCTCTTCCTCTTCCTCCTCCTCCTCCTCCTCCTCCTCCGCCTCTTCCTCTACCTTCTACTTGTCCTCGTCCTCATGGTCGTCGTTGTCGTTGTCTTTGTCGTCGTCGTCCTCGTCGTTCTCCTTCTCTTCCTCCTCCTCCTCCTCCTCCCCCTCCTCCTCCTCTTCCTCTTCATCCTCCTCCTCCTCCTACCTGTCCTCCTCGTCGTCCACGTCGTCTTTGTCGTCGTCGTTCTCCTCGTCCTCCTCCTCCTCCTCCTTGTCCTCTTCTTCATCGTCCTCGTCGTCCTTGTCGTCGTCGTTCTCCTCCTCTTCATCCTCCTCATCCTCTTCCTCCTCCTCCTTCTCCTCATTCTTGCCGTCGTCATCGTCGTCGTTGTCGTCGTCGTTCTCCTCCGCCCCCTCCTCCTCCTCCGCCCCCTCCTCCTCCTCCGCCCCCTCCTCCTCCTCCTCCTCTTCATCCTCCTCCTCCTCCTCCTACTTGTCCTCCTCGTCGTCCTCGTCATCTTCTTTATTGTCGTCGTCGTCCTTGTCGTCGTCCTTCTCCTCCTCCTCCTCCCCTTCCTCCTCCTCCTCCTCCTCCTCCTCCTCCTCCTCATCCTCATCCTCCTCCTCCTCTTCACCCTCCTCCTCTTCCTCTTCCTCTGCCCGCTCCTCCTCCTCCTCCGGCCCCTCCTCCTCCTCCTCTTCATCCTCCTCCTCCTCCTCCTCCTCCTCCTAGTCCTCCTCGTCGTCCTCGTTGTCATCCTTCTCCTCCTCCTCCGCCCCCACGTCCTCCTCCTCCTCCTCCTCCTCCTCCTCCTCCTCGTCCTCCTTCTCCTTGTCCTCGTCTTCGTCGTTGTCGTCATCATCGTCGTTTTCATTGTCATCGTATTTGTCGTTGTCGTCGTCGTCCTTCTCCGTCTCCTCCTCCTCCCCCTCCTTCTCCTCTTCCTCCTCCACCTCCTCATCCTCCCCCTCCCCCTCTCCTTCCCCCTCCTCCTCCCCCTCCTCCTCCTCCTCATCCTCCTCCTCCTCCTCCTACTCTTCCTCATCGTCGTCGTCGTCGTCGTCGTTGTCGTCCTCCTCCTCCTCGTCTCTCCTCCTCCCCCTCCCCCTCCCCCTCCTCCTCCTCCTCCTCCATGTCCTCCCCCTCCTAACCCTCTCTGTCCTCCTCCCTTCCTCTACCCCGTCGGCCTCCTTGTCCTCACCCTCATACTATTCGTCCTCGTCCTCCTCCCCCTCTTCTTCCTCATCCTCCTTATCCTCTTCATCTTCCTCCTCGTTCTCCTCCACCTCCTCCTCGTCCTCGTCCTTGTCCTTCTCCTCGTCTTCCTCCTCGTCCTCCTCCTCAGCAAATGAGAAAAATCACCTCAGGTACCTGATTGGGGCAGTCTTGAGATCCCAGCTGGGATATAAAGCGCCTTAAACCAGAGATGGAAAGATTCTGGGAGTCTCCAGGAGGAGTCTCCAGTGCCCCTCGGACCAGAGAGCTGTTTGCAATCGCAGGGGTAGAAAAGGCAGGATGGGCATTCTGTGGGCGAGCCTCTGGCACCCAGCCACGCTCCCAGCGCTGCCCCTTTTGCTTTGCCATTTTTGTTGAGTTCTCAGTACATTTTAAGAACTCATTTCCATATCGGATCTGGGTCGTTTAGAACAGTTCCAGGGGCCTCGCAGTGTCACAGTGCTCCCTGTGCACCCTGAGGCCCCACGTCAGCCAGCCCAGGCCATTGCCACGCTCCCAGTCACTCCCAGCATGATCCCAGTGACTCCCAGTTTCTCTCAGCATATCCCAGTTGCCCCCAGCATGCTCCTGGTCACTGCCACTTCCTCTCAGTTGCTTCCAGCATGATTCCAGTTGCCCACAGCCACTCCCAGTCACCCTCAGTGATGTCCCTGTTGCTCCCGGTATATCCCAGTTGCCCCCAACGTGGTCCAAATTGCCCCCAGCATGCTCCTTGTCACTTCCAGTATGATCCAAATCACCCTCAGTGTGATCCTAGTTACCTCCAGCATAGTTCCAGTTGCTCCCAGTTGCCCCTAGTACAGTCCCAGTCACTGCAAGTATGACCTCAGTGGCCCCCAGCACAGACACAGTCACTCCCAGTTGCTCCCAGTTTCTCCCAGCATGCTCATTCCCAGTCACCCCAGTTGCCCCAGCATGGTTCCAGTTGCCCCCAGCATGATCTCATTCATTCCCAGTATATCCCAGTTGCCTCCAGCACACACCCATCATTCCCAGTTGCTCCGAGTAGCTCCCAGTAGCCCTCAGTGCGGTCCCAGTCGCTCCCAGTATTTCCATGTCCGTGCTCCCAGCGCTGCTCCCAGCCCTGATCCGTGGGGATGGGAATGTCCCGCTCCCTTCCCGGGGCAGGCTCACACCTGAGCCAGGTGTGCAGGGCAGGACCTTGCCCTGAGCCCAAGCCCTGTCCCCCCTGCAGGATCTGCTTCCCATCGGCCTCTTCCTCCTGCGGCCCCAAGCCCAGCTCGGTGCTGAACGAAGGGCGCTGGGCCGGGGTCATCCCCCGGCGGGGGCTGCGCGCCCCCTCTGCCCCCTCCCCAAATTCCCTCCCGGGGCAGCAGGGGCTGGCTCAGGAGCCCTGTGGGCTCCTGGGGCTCCGTGCTTCTCCGTGCTTTCCTTCCTAAGGAAAAGAACCGTCCTTCTCCAGGCACCCATGGCCAAAACTGAGATTCTACCTCCCAAATTCTGTCTATGCAAGGATTGCTCCCAGACAAAAGCTGCCATGAGAGACAGGTCTGGCTGCCCTCGCCCATGGTGGCCACCGCTCATCTTCTCCCGAAACACCCGGACTTTGTGCTTTTCTTTCATGAGGAAAAATCCCATCCTTCTCAGCTGTTGCTATGACCCAGCCCACTGCTGGGCTGGGGCAGCGAGATGCCGATCAGCCCCGGACCCTGCCGTGGATCGAATTTCCCCGGGACACAGACTCGCAGGGTGGGTCGATGGGCGGCTCAGAAGCTTAAGCTGCATCCCCCCGAGGCTGTGCCCGGCTCCAAACTGCCTTTCCCTGTTCGGGAGAATTCCCTCTTACTCGGTTGTTCACTGGTTCTTTGTTGTGTCTCCCAGTAGTTCTTGTTGAATTGTATCCTCCCCTGGCTTGTAACTCATTGGCTGTTTTCCCCTTTCCCCGCGGTTTTCAAACCCCCTCTAAAACTGAGGGAAAAGCCTCTTGGCGGGATCCCGGATTAAGATCATTGCCATGTTCTGGTTGCTAAACTTCTGACAATAAAGCTGTTGGAAGCCAGACTAGAACCCTCTCTCTCCTCCTTTATCTCCGAACTAACGTGAGCCGATATCATCAGCTCCTGCCGTGTCTCCTCTGCAAAGAAGCCAGCGAGCTCAGCCAGCAGCACTTTTCCTGATGCCAAAGTCGCTTCTGCGACGCACAGAAGTAACGCAGCTGGACTCTCTCTGACCGAGGGCACGCCAGAGCTCATGCAGCGAGCACAGAACTGCGTTACTCGACAAGGTGCCCATGGCCAAAACTGGGGTTCCACCTCCCAAATTCCCAGTATCCAAGGGCTGCTCCCGGACAAACCTGGCAGGACAGACAGATCTGGCTGGCCTTGGCCTCTGGTGGCCGTGTCTCATCTGCCCCTGAAACCCTGGGGCTCGGTGCTGCCCTTCCTCTGGAGACCACTGTGACCCTGCGTGGCCTCGTGGAACCCAGGGGCCGTTGTGACCCTGCAGGGCTGGTGGCACCAAGGGGACCATTGTGACCCTGTGGCGTTCCATGGAACCAAGGGGCCACTGTGGCACTGCTGGGCCCAAAGACCCAAGGGGCCTTTGTGACCCTGCAGGGCCCACGGAACCAAGGGAACATGGAACAGCTCTGGCTGCCTTGGGCTCCTGGGGCCGCCTGGCAGCTCCGGCTGACCTTGGCATGGTGAGAGCTGCTTCTCACCTGCCCTGGAGCGCTGGGGCTCCGTGCTTTCCTTCCTGTGTGTGTTGGTTTGGCACGGGCTGGTTTTTGGTAGCGGGGGGGCCACAGAGGTGGCTTCTGTGAGAAGCTGCTGGAAGCTTCCACCATGTCCAGCAGAGCCAATCCCCGATGGCTCCGGAGATGGACATGGCACTGGCCAAGGCTGGGCCACTGAGAGAGGCTGATAACGCCTCTGTGATAGCAGATTTCAGAAGGAAATGAAAACAAAGTGGGACACAGTGTTTTTGTAGTCAGAGAAGAGGAGGAGGGGAGAACGTGTGAGGGAAACAACAGGGAGACACCAAGGGCAGTGGAGAAGGAGGGGCAGGAGGTGCTCCAGGAGCCAGAGCCGAGATTCCTCTGCAGGCCGTGGTGAGACCATGGGGGAGCAGCTGTGCCCCTGCAGCCCCTGGGGATCCCCGGGGGATGCAGAGATCCACCCGCAGCCCCTGGGGATCCACGGGGGATGCAGAGATCCCCCCGCAGCCCCTGGGGATCCACGGGGGATGAGAGATCCACCCGCAGCCCCTGGGGATCCCCGGGGGATGCAGAGATCCACCCGCAGCCCCTGGGGATCCACGGGGGATGCAGAGATCCACCCGCAGCCCCTGGGGATCCACGGGGGATGCAGAGATCCACCCGCAGCCCCTGGGGATCCACCCGCAGCCCCTGGGGATCCACGGGGGATGCAGAGATCCACCCGCAGCCCCTGGGGATCCACGGGGGATGCAGAGATCCACCCGCAGCCCCTGGGGATCCACCCGCAGCCCCTGGGGATCCACCCGCAGCCCCTGGGGATCCATGGGGATGCAGAGATCCACCCGCAGCCCCTGGGGATCCCCGGGGATGCAGAGATCCACCCGCAGCCCCTGGGGATCCACGGGGATGCAGAGATCCACCCGCAGCCCCTGGGGATCCACGGGGGATGAGAGATCCACCCGCAGCCCCTGGGGATCCACGGGGGATGAGAGATCCACCCGCAGCCCCTGGAGATCCACGGCGGATGCAGAGATCCACCCGCAGCCCCTGGGGAGGTGCCCGTGCCGGAGCGGGTGGATGCCTGCAGGAGGCTGGGATCCAGGGGCAGAGCCGGTGCAGAGGGGCCCTGCTCCCAGGCTGGAGCAGCCTGGCCTTGAAGAACTGACCCCATGGAAGAGTGACCCACGCCGCAGCAGTTTTGGGAGGACTGCTGCTCGTCAGATTGGACCCACGTCAGAGACGCTCACGGAGAACTGTCTCCCGTGGGAAGGGACCCCACGGTCTCACAGGGGAACAACTCCTCTCCCTGAGCAGCGGGAGAAGCCACAGGAGATGAACTGACCACAATCCCCATTCCCTGTCTCCTGTGCCATCGGTGGGAAGGATGGAGGGGAGGGGGAAGGTGTTTTGAAAGCTCTTCTTTCACTTCTCATTATCCTGCTCTGATTTTGTTATGAATAAATTCACTTTACATCTGTAAATTGAGCCTGTTTTGCCCAGGACGGTGTTGGATGAGGGATCTCTCCTGGTCCTTATCTCAACCCATGAACCCTTTGTTATATTTTCTCTCTCCTGTCCAGCTGTGGACAGGAGTGAGAGAGCAGCTTTGGTGGGTGCCTGGAGTCCAGGCAGCATCAATGCACTACAGACCTGAACAAAAACTCCCTGGGCAATGATTCCTCTGGGATCTAAAGCCCCCACCCCTCACACGACAGCCCCGTCCCACAGAAATGTCAGCCACTGAGCCTCTCGCTCTCCACGGCTTCACTGCTTTGGTGCCCAGTGGTTGCCACGGGGCCACCATGGCCCCTCTGAGCTGGGTTTGGGTGGGGTTTTGGTGGGTCTGCAGTCCCTGTTGTAATGTGGTTGTTCCAGTTCACAGACCATGATCTCTGGGCTGGCCACTCTGGGGATTTGTTTTAGGTCACGTTTAAGCTGCAGCTTTGTCCATTCTGTTATTCATGTTCAGGTTGGCAGCTCCAGGACTCGCTGTGATCCACCTGTGATTCACATGCCAGGGCCATAAAATTCTCAAAAACTTCACTGATCAGCCCAGCAATTCCAGCCACTGCTGTCTACTTTTAAATAACACAAAACTGTCAACCCCTCCTGTGCTCACAGGAGCACCACAGAGCAGGACAGCAGCGCAGCAGCCAGAGCTGAGGACTCCCACAAGGACAGAAGGACAGCGTGGAAGGATAAACAGAGCAGCTCTGAAAGCACCGAGTGCTGCTGCTCCCTGGCCCTGCTGCTGTGCTGGGACTCAGCTTCTCTCCCCCTCTGCACACAGGCACTGCCCTGCCAGATTCAGATGAGGTTTCAAAGGAAGCATTTTTGACCAACAAGTTGCTGCAGGATCCTTTATTTTGCTACAGTGCACAGAGGAGGTGATTCCTCATTTCCATTGTCTCTGGGTAAAATTCGAGGTGTAAGCAGTGAATTCTAAATAGGATGAATGATCCCAGTAATGGGATGGTGACGGGATAAATAAAGTTTCATTGTGCACAACATTATCACAAAATGACAAAGGAAACCCTGCACACACACAACCACTCTGAAAAACTTGAACAGACAGGCTGGGCCTGCACTGAGTTACACTGCAGCTGTGGAGAACAAAACCGGCACTTCATTGCTGCTGAAAAATCCAGTCATCGTTTTCCTCAGGGTATCCCTGAGCTCCTGGTTCCTCAGGCTGTAGATGAGGGGGTTCAGGGCTGGAGGCACCACCGAGTACAGAACTGACAGGGCCACATCCAGGGATGGCGAGGAGATGGAGGGGGGCTTCAGGTGAGCAAACAAAATAGTGCTGAGGAACAGAGAGAGCACGGCCAGGTGAGGGAAGCACGTGGAAAAGGCTTTGTGCCGGCCCTGCTCAGAGGGGATCCTCAGCACGGCCCTGAAGATCTGCACATAGGAGAAAACAATGAACACAAAACAGCCAAACACCAAACAGCCACTGACAGCGATGAGCCCAAGTTCCCTGAGGTGGGATTTGGAGCAGGAGAGCTTGAGGATGTGTGGGATTTCACAGAAGAACTGGCCCAGGGCATTGCCCTGGCCCAGGGGCAGGGAAAATGTATTGGCCGTGTGCATGAGAGCGTAGAGAAAGGCACCGGCCCAGGCAGCTGCTGCCATGTGGGCACAAGCTCTGCTGCCCAGGAGGGTCCCGTAGTGCAGGGCTTTGCAGATGGACACGTAGCGCTCATAGCACATGATGGTGAGGAGGAAATACTCTGCTGAGAGGAAGAACAGAAAGAAAAACACCTGAGCAGCACATGCTGAGTAGGAGATGTGGCTGGTGCCCCAGAGGGAATTGTGCATGGCCTTGGGGACAGTGGTGCAGATGGAGCCCAGGTCGGTGAGGGCCAGGCTGAGCAGGAAGAAGAACATGGGGCTGTGCAGGTGCTGGCCGCAGGCTCCGGCGCTGATGATGAGGCCGTTGCCCAGGAGGGCAGCCAGGGAGATGCCCAGGAAGAGGCAGAAGTGCAGGAGCTGCAGCTGCCGCGTGTCTGCCAATGGCAGCAGGAGGAAGTGGCTGATGGAGCTGCTGTTGGACATTTGCTGTGTCCGGGCATTGGGTTCTGCCACAGAGAAAGACAGTGAAAGGTTAGAGGAGATCTGTAAGCACAATCAAAGCCATTTCCTGTACACCCTCCCCTGGAACACACACAGACACCCTTTCGTGCTTAGGAGTTCTGGGGTTTTTTGTATTTTAAGCTCCCCCCATATCTCTCCTGGTATTCTTGGATATCAGAAATCCTCAGCATTTCTGCTGCCCTCAGGGAGAACAGAGCAACTTTTGCAAGGCAAGATGATGAGTGGACACTCAGAGGAGGTTCTCTGTCATTGTGACCTGCTCAGAGTTTCTGTTTCACTTTTCTCAAATGCAGAATGTTCACCCTCCCATGTTTCCCTTAAAGATCACCAGGTGCTGCTGGGAGCAGATGGATCCACCACAGACCCCCAAATGTCCGTCCCTCTCTCAAGGTCTCAGCACCACATTCGTAGCCGAGGACACCCCTGGCTCATTTCACCAACCCGACAGCATTTGCACACTTGTAGCATCTCTGCTTTTCTCCTCTCTCTGGGCCTTTCAGATAACACAAAGATGCTCCAGGACACGTTTGCATCCTGGAGGAAACTCCCAGCTTGGAAGGAAACCTCGGGGAGAGAGCCAAGAGTCCCAGAGCTGGCACTGGATGAAGGGAGATTGAGCTGCTGCCCTGGCTGCACTGACAGCCCTGCCCACAGCCGGGCACTGGGGCCAGCGTCACCCTGAGCCAGCTGTGCCCCCTCCCAGAGCCCCCAGGGCCGGGCAGCTGCTCCCAGCCCTGTGCTCTGCAGAGGGAACTGGGCCCGGGGCTGCAGAGCTGCCCCACGGCTCTGCTGCAGCTCTGCCTGCCCAGGAGGGGCTTCACGCCTTGGACCCCCGACCCTGAGGGCAGAGGTTTGGCTGGGGGACAGAGGAGGGAGGGGGCTTCTTCAGAGGGAGGGGCTGCACTGGAGGGGATCCTGTGGGGATCTCTAAACTCTCCCTGACACATTGCTGGGTTTGTTTCTCTCTTTCCCTGATCTCATCTCTGCTTCCTGGGGATTTTCCTCCTGGAGCTGTTTCCCTGTGCCTGATCTCTCCCTGCCAGCACTCACAGACCCCAAATCTCTGTGCACTCTCCTTGGCCCTACAGAAACCTGCCTGTGTGCAGGGCACTGGCTGGGGCAGGTTCTGTTTGCAGCTTGGAGAAAGGACAGCTCAGACTGAGCCTGATGGGTCCAGCCAAGGTGATGCTGGTGCTGTCCATGGGCACAGGAGTGGCTGAAAGCACAGGAGGGATCTCCTGTGCACCTGCTGATCACTGAAAGTAACAGTTCAGATGTCCCAGGGACCTGACAAAATTCATAATACCTTTAATATTTATCCTCCCTCCCTGCCATTCTCCAATGGCAGAAAACTGAAAACAAAGTCTCAGGAAATTTCCTCATTTCTATCAAAATCCTTGTATTGGAAATATTCTGGGAGTGATCAGAAACCCTCAGCACGTCAGAGCCTCATGAGCATTTCACCTCCCCTGCACTCGAGATGCTCTGAGTTGTACTCACAGAATCCGTAGGCAGGGGGATGTTGCAGCTTTAGGAGATCCCTCCAGGAGCTGCAGCTGCCGTGTCCTGCAGCCAGAGGCTTCCTGTGCCAGGGGCTGGGAGTGATTCTCCCGCAGTCACTTCCCAGCCCCTTCCCAGCCCCGGCTGAGTTTAAGCCCTGTGTGCCTCTGTGCTGTGCCCGGGCTGGCTGCAGGCAGTGCCCCAGCCCTGCTGGGCTGTGCCCAGGAGCTGCTCCTGGCCAGAGCTGTCTCTCTGCAGCGCTGCCGCTTGCCAGGAGCTGCCTCTGTGCCAGGAGCCCGGCCCAGCTCAGCAGCACAGCACACAGCACAAGGACTGGAATGACCCTCTTGGGGCTTGGTGCTGAGGCCCTGAACATCAGTCCCTGACAGGGACTGGCACAAACCTCTCAAGAATTCCAGTCAGAATTGAACTTCAAAGTTTCTGGAAGTTTTCATGGGTCCCAGTGAGGGACACAACTGAGAAAGTGTCCCCAGGCTCCAGTCAGAGCAGAGAACTGGAGGCAGGGATGACAGGGGGGACAAAGAGAAGCCAAGTCTTGGTGCCCTGGGGCACAGCAGCCTCTGGGCCACCAAGGGCTGGGAGGAGACACCTTGTCCTGAGGCCCTGGGGCCTCCTGGCACAGCCCCAGCAAGGCTGGGCACTGTCAGCCCCTTGTCCTGCCCTCAGCATCCCCCCACATCCCAGTGGCCTCAGGGATCTGCTGGAAGGAGTCCCTGGGGAGCCTTGGTCAGGAATGGCCCTGGGGGCTCCTCAATGCTCCCAGGGACTGCAGGGTTTTCAAAGGACTTTGGCTTTGGCTTTTGCCTGGGAGTCTCTGAGAGCTTTGTGCAATCCCAGCCTCCAATTCTCTCCTCCAAGGAGTCCATGAGGAGCCTGTGGTGGGCATGGAGCTCAGTGGGACCCATTGATGCCTCAAGACTGTGGAAACCATGTTTTTACTAGAAAATGGACATAATGTGAACCAGCCATAAAATAGAAGAACCAGAGCACATAAGACAGAAGGACTTGAGCACCTACACAGGGGAAGAGTCCATGGGGAGGTTGTGAGAACGAAACAAGCAGCACTGGGGAGGATGTGAATGAGGAACAAGCAAAGGAAGAAAAGGATAAGAAAAGGCAAACTGAAGGACAGTTGTGACATACACGACAGACAATGTGACACACAGACAAGAGCCAATCACAAAGCATAAAGCAGCGTGTGAAAATAGCCCTTAACCCATAATAATTATGCACGATCACACGTAGGGAAAGCAAGAACTGTATATGAGGGACAGTAGGTCATCAATAAAATGGCTTCTGCCTGATTCACACCGAATCGTGTAGAGTCCATTGTTTGTCTCCGCAGCCACCAGAAGAAACAATTGGACAGAGCAGATGAAATTTTTTAGGGTGTGAAGGTAAAAAATCAGCTGTTTCCAATGAATCTCCAACGTTGATCTGAGTCCCGATGGATGTTCCTGCCCCTGCATTCACCCAGGTGCCTACAGGGATCCAGGAGAACGTGGAGAGCACCAGCCAGGGGTCTTCCCAACACGGATCACAGGGAATGTGGGTCACCAGGGCTCTGCCAAATGTGGGTCCTCTGATGGGAGATGGAGTTGGAGCAGAGGACAAAGCTCTTCCCGCAGTCGGGGCACTCTCAGGGCTGCCCTTAGCAGTGCCTCCGTTGATGTTGGGTCAAGTTAGAGCTCTGTGAGAAGCTCTTCCCACACTGGGGACACTCGTAGGGCCTTTCCCCAGTGTGGATCTGCCAGTGGGTGACGAGGTGGGAGTTTTGTTTGAAGCCCTTCCTGCAGTCGGGGCAGCGGAAGGGCCTCTCATCAGTGTGAATCCGCTGGTGCAGGAGGAGAGTGGAGCTGGTGTGAAACCTCTTCCCACACTCGGGACACTCGTAGGGTCTCTCCCCGGTGTGGATCCTCTGGTGGATACGTAGGTTGGAGATTGTGACAAAGCTCTTCTCACATTCCCCACACTCATAGGGCCCCTTCCCAGTGTGGAACCTCTGGTGCTGGATCAGGGTGCATCTCTGGCTGAAGCTCTTCCCACATTCCCCACACTCGTAGGGCCTCTCTCCAGTGTGGATGCGCTGGTGGTTGATCAGGTTGGAGCTCCACCTGAAGCTCTTCCCACATTCCCCACACATGTGGGGCTTCTCCCCATCATGAAGCTGCTCATGAACCACCAGCTCTGACCTCTGGCTGCATCTCCGGCCCCTTCCCGGCACAGGGTGGGCCTTTCCTCCTCAGAGCACCCTGGGCTGCGTTTCCAGCCCCTCCTCCTGCGGGATCTCTGGGGCTTTTCCTCCCCGTTGGATTCCTGCGCCGTGGAGCCGCTCAAAACGGCCTCTTCCACCAGGTTCTGCTGCAGGGATTTGTCCTCCCTGGGCTCCATCCTCAGCTCCTTGTCTGGGGGAGGAAGGACAAGGAGAGGATGGGATTTGCCTCTGTGCCACAGGGAAGGGGAAGGAGATCCCCCCAGTCCGTCCCTGGCAGGACGGCGTCGGCAGCGGGGTTGTCCTGCAGCCGGGGGCGATGCTGGGCTGGGAGATGGAGCAGGAGAGAGGGGAAAGGGGCACTGACTTCCTCCTCACCTGCCTGGGGCTCCCGGGGCATCTTCCTCTTCCTCGCAGCCTCCTCCTCCATCTGGCCAAGGGCTGGGAATGGGAAATCCTGGTCTGGGGAGAAGGGATGAGCACGTTGACTTTACAGGTCCCTCTGCCAAGTCCATCTCTAGAAGTCACTGGGCACTGTGTGTCCATAAAAATCTGCTCTGAAAAAGCCTCTCAGGAGTTCCCTGTCTCTGGTCTCTCCCCTTTGGTGTTTGGGGGTTCCCCCCTGTCCCAGCTGCTGGGGGTCCCTCTTTCATTGGGAGTCCTCCTCTCTACTTGGTCTCCACCCTCCCCAGGCTGCTGGGAGTCCAGGAATCCAAAAGCTCCCCCCTTTGGTCTCCCCACTTAGGGATGCTGGGGGTTATGGGATCCCCAGGTCCCTTCTCCCCTTATTCTCTGCTTCGGGGTGCAGGGGGTCCAAGGAGTCCCCCCTCCCCCTCTCCAGGCTGTTGAGGGTCCCGCGAATGGCGGCGCTCCCCCCTCTCTGGGCTCCCCACTTTGGGGCCCTGGGGGTCACAGGGGTTCGCTCCTCCAGACTGCCGGGGCTCCCCTGCTCCCGGTACTGCCCCTCTCTGCTCGTCCCACTCTGGGGCTCCCGAGGTTCCCCCTCCGGCTCTCCCAAGGGGTCCCGCAGCCCCCTGGCTCCGGGCTGGAGGCAGCTCTGCCTGACCCATCAGCATGGGGAGGACCCCACATCCCACCACCCCCCACTGGGGCTCTGCCAGCAGCCACCACAGGGATCCCCCAAAAACACCTCCTGGGGACCCCCCAGTATCCCCCCAAGGGGCACCTACGGCTCAGCTTTGGACTCCTGCAAGATCCAAACATCCCCCCCAAAAACACCGGCCCAGCGACTCCCCAGGATATTTGGGCCAAGCTCCCCCTCCCCCATCACCTGTGGGATGGGGGGGTCGATGCTCCTTGGGGTGAGGGGCCTGCAAATTCTGGGACCACTGGACCCACGAGCTCCCTCCTCTTCCTCCACCTTCTTCTCGTCTTCCTCCATCCATTCTCCTCCTTCTCCTTAATCCCACCTCCTGCTCCTCCTCTCTCCATCCTTTCTCCTGCTCCTTCTTCCCCCCTTCTTCTCTTCCATCCCTCCTCCCCTGTTCCCCAAGCCCCTCACATCCCATGGGAGGAATGGGAATGGAGCCAGGACAGGTCGGGATGGGCAGTGCAGGACTCTGGGCTGCTCCCACCCCCTGGGGTAACCTGGCCAAGGGAAAAGATGCAAAATTGGTGGGTGGAGATAAGAACTTGGTGTTGTGGTCGCCATGGGTGGGGACTTCCACCCCTTTGGTCTCATGTCAGGATGGAGAGCGAAGCGGGGGATGCAGAGATTGATGGGAGATCCCAAGGGATTTTAGGGGCAGGATGAGAGCTGCTGCGAGTCCCTTGTTGGGGGTGGGGGGTCAGCCTGGAGACCCCAGAGTGTTCCCAGGGCCCTGGGATGGAAAGTTGTCACCACCTTCTTCTGCTTCAGGTGGTGGTTCTGGAGGGACCTGGGCTCCTTGGGGCTCTTCCTGCAGCCAAGAACTTGTAGGGACCCTCCTCCAGGTGGCTCCTACAGGTGTTCCAGGGGCTTGGGGCTCACGGTGAAGCCCTTCCCAGAGTCTGGGCAGCCATAGGGGCTCCCCAGTGTGCATCCCCTGGTGTCTGGTGAGGCTCCTATGAAAGCTTTTCCTGCCCTCCTGGCCCCTGTAGGGTCTCCCTCCTCTGAGATGGGACCTCTGGGCAAAGCTCGAGCAGACACAGGACTTCTCCCCCACTTGGATCCTGTGCTGGGAGATCAGCTCCATGCTCCGGCCAAAGCTCTTCCCACAGGAGATCAGTCCCCTGCAAGGATGGCAACTTTGGGGTTCCCCACACCCCTCCCACTCACCTGGAGGTCCCATCCCCCATCTTTCCCCTCCTCCACCCTTTTCCCATCATCCCCCATCTTCATCCACCAACCGACCTCACTAAGGGGAAGGATCCAACTCCCTTTTTCCTCCCTCTCTCCCATCCCCGTCTCCTTTCTCATCTTCCCCCAAAGCCTCCGTGTCCCACGTGCCTGGTTTGGGGCTCTCAGTCCCCTCTCCCACTCAGTTTGGGGAATCCGATCCCCTTTTCACTGCTCTCCCCCTACTTCCAATGGGTCCCCCCTTTTCCCCTCCTCCCCTCACGCCAGAGCTCCTCGCCCGCGGCCCAGGGGGCTCCCAGCACCACCAGTGCCACCAGTGCGGCCCCAGCTGCCCCCACACGCCCCATGCCCAGCGCCGGGCGGTGCCCACAGCCCCAAAGCAGCCGCGCTGTGCCCTGGGGGGCCCCCAGAGCGGCCCTGCCCCGCACGGCACTGGGAGCACCAGTCCGGAGCAGTGCGGAGCGCGGGCGGGCGGCATCAGCCGTGCCCGGGCAGGGCCGGGCCCCGCGGGGCTCCCGCCCGCACTCGGCCCCCGCCGGGACAGCGCGGGGGGGCCCGGCCTGGCCGCCCCCACCTCCCCCTCCCCAAATTCCGCTCCGGGGGGGCGCTGGGGGCGGGGGGGGCTCAGCTGGGGCCAGAGCTGCCGGAGCCACGTGTCCCCCGCTGCCAGCACCACCCCCTCAGGATTAGGGGTGCCCCCAAACTCCCTCAGAGCTGCCGGATACCCCGCAGGCCCCTGAGGAGTGGGGTCCCCCCGGCCTCATCATCCCCAACCTTCAGCTGCCTCATCCCAGGCCCCATCCTGCCCATCCCCCTCCGCCACACTTCATCCCACACCCCAATCCACATCCCACCCTTCCCGGGCCCCATCCCGCCCCATCCCATTTCTCCCGGCAGCCGCCACCGGGACCCCAAAAACCCCGCGTGCCGGGGGCTCCCCAATATCCCCCAAGGGGCATTTGCGACTCACATTTGGAGCCCTGCAAGATCCAAACATCCGCCTCCCCCCCGCCCCACCAAACCCCCCTTCCCCCAGGAACCAACAAAGATATTTGGGGCTCGGTGCTGGAGTCCTCCAAGCTCCAAAAATCCCCTCTCCCGAAACAACCCCAGGCACCGCCCAAGATATTTGGGGCGAGCTGTCCCTCCCCGGTCACCTGCGGGATGGGGGGAGCGAGGCCGAGAGCTGCGGACACAGAGAGCGATGGATGCACGTGGAGGCTCCTCTTCCTTCCTCCTCTGCCCCGCCTCTTCCTCCCGCCCCTCCCCCTTTATCCCTCCTCTTCCTCCCGCTCCTGCTCCTCCATCCGTCCTCCGTCCAGCAGCTCCGCTGCCGTCCCCAAACTTCGGGCTGGACCGTGGGGTCTGGGACACAGCCCCGTGCTGGGGGGCAGAGCCGCTGCTGAGGCCATCGCTGTGTCCGGGGCATCCTTTGTGCCCCTCGTGCAGCTCCAGGCTCCCGAGGGCTCCCCGAGGGTTTCTGTGGCTGTCGCTGCTCCCCAAATCTGTCGCGTTTAATGCCCAAGCGCGGCAGCCCCGTGCCCTGTGGCAGCAGCCGGTGCCGGGACACAGCCCCGGGAGCTGCGCTAATGTCCGGCCGTGCCCAGGAGGGACTGAGGGGAGGGGACTTCATAAGGATCCCCCCTCTGCGCCCCTGGCTGCGCACGGAAAGGTTCTTTAGTGCATGGGAGCGGTTTTCCGGGATTTCTGGGCTCGGCGGGGCCGAGGCGGCGGCAGCGGGAGCCGCGGGGCCCCGCCCGTGGGGGCGGCCGGGCTGGAAAAGTGCGCGGGGCCCCAGCGCGGTGCCCGAGGGCGGAGCGGAGCTGACGGGAACAACCCCCGGAACCCCCCGGTGCCCGAGGGCTGAGCGGAGCTGACGGGAACAACCCCCGGAACCCCCCGGTGCCCGAGGGCTGAGCGGAGCTGACGGGAACAAGCCCCGGAACCCCCCGGTGCCCGAGGGCTGAGCGGAGCTGACGGGAACAACCCCGGAACCCCCCGGTGCCCGAGGGCTGAGCGGAGCTGACGGGAACAACCCCGGAACCCCCCGGTGCCCGAGGGCTGAGCGGAGCTGACGGGAACACCCCGCTCGTCTCCGCCGCTCGAAGCCGCTTCCCCGGCTCCGGCTGCCGCCGCCGCCCGGCCCCGGCGCGGTCCCGCGGGGTCGCCGCTCTTCGCGCAGCTGGAGGGCTCGATCCGAGCCGCGCCCCGCCCGTCCCTCGCTGCGGCTCTTTCGGTGACACGGAGCGCCCGAGACCCCGCGCTGCTGCCCCGACGCTCCCTCGGTGCAGCTCTTTCAGTCGCTGCGCAGCCGCCACTCCCCGTGCTGTTCTTCTAGAATTTATTATTCTCTTCTCCTTCTTTTACTCCATCCGCACCTCCCATCCCACGCCTTCCGCTGCGGCTCTTTCACCGCCGAGCTCCTCGCCGGTCTCTCGGTGCAGCTCCTTCAGTGCCACGGGCCGGCGGAGACGCCCCTCGGTGCGGCTCTTTGATCGGATTTTCTTCTTTTCTCGCGGTTTTCTCTCCTTCCCAGCTCGCCCGTCCCGCGGAGCGGCTCCTTCAGGGGCCCGGGGCGGCACCGAGCCCTCGGGGCGGCTCCAAAGGGCCCCGCCCGCCGCCGCTCCCCGAGGCCTCCCCGCTGCTGCCGGGGATCGGACACCGCAGGCGGCCCCGGCCCCTTCCTCTTCTTCCTCTTCCTCTTCTTCCTCTTCTTCCTCTTCTTCCTCCTCTTCCTGCCGGGATTCAGCCCCCGCCGCCGCCCGGCTCCTTCTGCCGCTCCTGCCCGGCACGAAGCGGTGGTGCCGCTGACGGGGCCGGAGCGCGGCTGCCCCGCGACTGCTCCGCGCCTCAGGGCCGGGCCGGGGAGTGACCGCACGGCTGAGGAGGGACCCCCCGCTGGCCAGGGCAGGGACTGACCCCATGGGAGGGACCCCCCGCTGGCCAGGACAGGACTGACCCCCGCTGGCCAGGGCAGGGACTGACCCCATGGGAGGGACCCCCCGCTGGCCAGGACAGGGACTGACCCCATGGGAGGGATCCCCCGCCGGAGCAGGGAAGGATTCCTGTCCCCGAGGGGGAAGCAGCGGCACGAACTGACCGCGACTCCCATCCCTTCTCCCTGCCCCGCTGGGCACAGCAGGGAGGAGCCGGGGATAAAGTGAACTCCGGCAAGGAGAAAGAGGTCGGGGGAAGGTTCTGTACCAGGGTTTATTTTCCTCCTCACTCTCCTGTTCTGATTCGCTCCGTCCCAAATCCAGTTCATTCCCCACGTCGGGGCTCTTGTGGCCGCGATGGCGATCCCTGAGTGACCTCTCCCTGCCCTTAGCCCGAGCCACGAGGACTCGGATCTGTTCCAGTTCCGTGCAATTCACGGGCATTTGGGGCAGCTGGAGCGAAGCAGCTGGAAAGCACAGCGGGCTCGAGAGGGACTCAAGCAGGGCAGGAGCCGGGGCTGCCCCGAGGGAGCTCTCCCGACACGAACCTTCCCGGGCTCTTTCTACGGGAATTGCGGGGAATGTTTCCATTCGTCGCTACAAAGCAGAGTCACAAGTGGAGCTGAGCTTTCCGCTTGAAAGGAGGGAATCGAACGTGTGCGCGGGGACTGCTGGAACCTCTAGGTGTCCCTTGATACTTGAGTTTCGGAAATATTCAGCCCCTCAGCAGCGATGTCTCTCCCAGCCCACCGGCTCCTGGCTCAGACCCAGCTCGGAGCTTGGAGAAGAGACCCAAAGTCGCCACAGAAGAAGTTCTGCCGTTATTTTCTTCATTCATATTTATTTTATGCTATTTTATTTTATAATCTATAATACTCTTTTTTTTTCTTTTATTCTTAGTTTCTTTTTTTTTCAATTTTTTTTCTTCTTCTATTACATCGGGTTTTTTCTCTATTTCCCCCCCCCCCCCCTTTGTTTCCTTCCCGGAGGTTTGTGGTGAGATGCTGTCCTACCGGTTCTTCCCCGGAAACCAACGAAATCAATCGAAATAATGATGGATTTTTGAACTCTTCCCGCCGCTCTTTCCAGAAGGTCCCGGCCGGGTCCTGCCGGGAGGAGCTGGGGGCACAGAGGGGCCTCAGGGCTTAATTGGGGTGAACAGTTTAATTGGGGCGAGAAACACTTCAATTCTGAGGAGAAAATGTGAATGGAGGGGAGAGAAAATGAACTGCGGGGAGGAGCCCCCCAGCCCCCGGCTGTGCCCCGAAGGTGCTGCCCGCGGCTCCTCTGCTCCCACCCCCGGGCTGGGGGCGCGGAGCTGCCGCTGCTCCCCGGGAACGTCACGGGATAAAAACTCCATTCAAGCTTTTGCAGCCGTGGCAGCGACGCTCAGCGTTCCTTGGACCTTCCATGGCCCGTGGACATCCCGTGTCCCTCGGCTGTTCCGCGTCCCCCGGGTGTTCCATGTTCGCCCAGTTTGTTCCCGCACG
The DNA here is from genome assembly GCF_009650955.1 of Corvus moneduloides. Taxonomy (NCBI): domain Eukaryota; kingdom Metazoa; phylum Chordata; class Aves; order Passeriformes; family Corvidae; genus Corvus; species Corvus moneduloides. Next base: position 32,143 of record NC_045500.1, read on the forward strand.
CTCCCAGCCACTCCCAGCTGCTGCCAGCTGCACTCAGCAAGCTCCCAGTTTCTCCCAGTCGCCCTCAGAGTGGTCCCTGTTGCTCGCAGTGTGACCTCTGTTACCCAGTTCTGGTCCCAGAGGGTTCCGGTCCTGGTTCTGGTCCTGGTGTATCCCGGTGTCCCAGTCTGTCCCAGTCCATCCCAGCCTGTCCCAGTCCGTCCCGGCCCCTTCCCGGCAGCTGCCGCCTTTTCCCGGATCCTGCCCCTCCCGCCCCCGGAGCTGCCGCCGGACGCCCCCCAAGATGCTGACGGGGACCGGGGGCTTCGTGTTGGGCTTCGTCCTCTTGGGCTGGGGCTCGGCCTCCACCTGCGGGAGGAGGTGAGGGGGGGTCCCCGGGGGTCGTGTCCTCCCCTCGGAGCGCGTGTGACTCCCCCATGTCCCCCCATGCAGGGTCACCCCCTTTTCTCTCTCACAGCGCTCCTGACCCAGCTCCTGCTCCCCCCTGGGAGGGGCTTTGGGAGCCCTGGGACCCCCTTGAATCCCCTTGGATTCCCTGGGCTTTGGGAGCCCTGGGACCCCCCTGCACCCCTCATCCTGCACCAGCACCTCCCTGCACTCCCTGTCCCGGGTATCCTCCTCTCCCAGCCCCTGCATCCCCTGTTTCCCTGACCCCAGGGACCCCCGGACCCCCATTCCCGGCCATCCCGGAGCACCTCAGCCCCAGGCCTCCCTTTCCTGGGAAACCCGAACTGGGCACGGGGCTCTGCAGCCGCTCTGGGATTTATGATCACCCAAAGGAAAGGGACAGGAGAGGAGAGAGAGAGAAGGAGATTGGGAGTCAGGGATCGGGGTCACAGCGCCCAGTCCTGCCCCGCCGGGGCTGGGGCCCCGCAGCCGCAGGACAAAATGGATCCGCGGCTCCCGGTGCTTGCCCCGCTCCGGCCCGAACCCAGCGGGTTCCAGGCAGAGTTTGGCCGCGGGGCCCGGGAGCTCAGCCCAGCCCGGCCCGGGGGTCCCGCAGGGCGCGGCCGAGGAGGGTCCGGGGGATGCCAGGAGGGGATCCAGGGGAATTCCCTGGAATTGCCCCGTCCCCTCCCCCCGCGCTCCCTCGGTCCCTTTGGCTTCTCCGTCTCCCGCCCTGCGCCGCCGGGATCTGCCCGGCCACCGGTGACGTCACGAGCATCCCGAGCTGCCATTGGCGGGCAGGAAAGAGCGGCGCCAATGGCGGGGCCGGAGGCGGCTCTGGGGGCGGAGCCGGGCTGGGGGCGGGGCCCAGCGGAGCAGCGCGATGGCTCCAGCGCTGGGGCCGGGGGCGCTCCTGGGGGGGCGAGGGGCGAGTGGGACCCCCGGCACCGGGACTCTTTGCTCGCCCATTCCGGAGCACCGAGGATCCCTAAACCCCCATTCCTAGGCACCGCGATCCCCCAGAACCCCCATTCCTGGGCTTGGGTCCCACCCTGCACTCCCTTATCCGGCACCCATAACCCCGGCACCCCTTCCCGGCCATTCCGCCTCTCCCAGCCCCCAGAGCCCCATTTTCCCTTACCCAGAGACCCCCCGGACCCCTATTCGTGCCTTTCCCAGCACCCAGCCCCTCCTTTCCTCAACACTGAGCACACCCGGCACCCCTATTCGCAGCCATCCCGGCTTTCCCCGCCCTGTGCTGGGACTGGGGTCACTGGGGGCCCTTGGAGCCCCCATTCCTGGATACAGGGACCCCCTTAACCCCACCCATCCCACCTCTACCCACCCCCAGCCTGCCCTTTTCTCAGTCCCGGAACCCTCAAACCCCCTTCCCGGCTCTCCCAGCTCTCCCAGTTCCCCCTTTCCTTCACCCGTGACCCCCCAGACCACAAATCTCCGTGTCCCCCCAGCTCTCCTGTCCCTGCGTTACCCGCACGTGGCGGTGCCGGAGCCCGGCCCGGGGCTCCCCCAGTTCGTGTCCATGGGGTCCCTGGATGGGATCCCCTCCCGGCGCCGCCGCAGCGAGCGGGGCCAGGCCGAACCGCAGGCGCCGGGGATGGCGGCCGGAGCCGAGCGGGGATCTTGGGATCCCCGGAGCCGGCACAGCGAGCGGCACCGGCACGGGGCCACCAGGAAGCCGGAGATGCTGCAGGACCGGCACAGCCAGAGCGGGGCTGGGCGGGGGGAGCCGGGGCTGGGCCGGGATCTGTGAGGCTGGGATGGCAACTGCGGGACTGGAATGGGCATCCTCGAGATCAAGGCAGAGGAATCAGCAAATTACCTGGGGCACACCTGCCTGGAATGTCTCCGGAAACATGTCAGATATGGGCGGGAGGCACTGGAGTGTGAAGGTGGGGAGGGCAGAATTCCCGTGGGAATATGGGATTTGAGAATGCGGGATTTTGGGGGGGCAAAATTTGGGAACATGGGAATTCCCATGGAAATTCCATGGATGGATCTCAGTCATCCCATTCCCATGGGAATTCTGTAGATGGATCTCACTGCCATCCCATTCCCATGGAATTCCATGGGCAGATCTCATCCCCATCCCACTGCCATGGAATCTCATGGCTGCATCTCACCGTGACCCCATTCCAGAGTCCCCTGATGTCCATGTGTCCGGGAAAGCGGAACACGGGATCCTGACGTTGTCCTGCCACGCGTACGGATTCTACCCCAGCACCATCGGGATCAGCTGGATGAAGGGGATGAAATCCGGGATCGTTCCCAACAGAGACAGCACCTTCCACCCCTGGGCCGGGATCGAGGAGGAGCGGGAGCAGCACCGGTGCTGGGTGGAGCATCTCGGAATGCCGGAGATCGGGATCTTCTCCTGGGGTGGGGCTGGGAATGTGGGATGTGAGAATTGGGAATTTGGGAATGTGAAGTAGCAGGATGGGGGTTCCCCTCCCCCTCCTCACCATCCCGTGCTTTCCAGAGCCGGAATCCAGCGGGAATCTCACCCCGGTGGTTGCTGTGTCATCATCGCTGCCATCGGCGTCATTCTCCTCATCGGATTCGCGTCTGGAAGCTCCAATCCGTTTCCCCCCCCAAACTCCTCCTGGGTGCCCCCTAAGCCCCCAACAGGCATTCCTGGGAGTCCCCTTGTGTCCCCTCCCTGGCGACTTTGGGGGGACCCCACCAACCCGTCTGTGCCCCCCAGATTTCTTCTGCAGCCCCCCCGTGAGAGTGGGGGGTGGGGGCCGAGTGCTGGTGCCCCCCTGCCTGCAGCAGATCCAGCGGTGAGGGGAGTTCAGGGGTCCCTCAGCATTTGGGGTCCCCCGAGATTTGGGGTGAACCCCCCGGGCCCCCCAGGATCTCCCTGAACACGCTGACGCTGCCCGTGCGCAGCGAGAAGGTTCATACCCGGCACGGGGTCCCCAGCTCTGTCACCGGCATCGCCCAGGTACCCCAAAACCTCCCGGGAATCCCCAACACCTCCCGGGGAACCCCAACCTCTCCTAGGACCCCGAAAATATCCCCGGGACCCTCCAAAAACTCCCCAGGACCGCAAAGCCCCATAACCCCCCCCCAAACCCTCTCAGGACACCAAAATTCCCAAACCTCCCAATACCCCCCGGACTCCCTTGAGAAGGTTTATACCTGGCACGGGGTCCCCATCTCCATCACCGGCAGGTACCCCAAAACAGCCTTGGGACCTCAAATTATTCCTCCCGGGATCACCCAAACCCCCACTTTGGGACCCCTGAAAACCCCCCTCGGGAATCCCCAAAAACCCCCGGGACTCCAACAACCCCCGGGACCCACAAAACCCCCCCAGGAGCCCCTCGCGAATGTTCACACCCAGCACGGGGTCCCCATCGCCATCATCGGCACCACCCAGGTACCCCCAAACCCTGCCGGGACCCCCAAACCCTCCCGGGGCTCCACTGCCGGAATCAACGGGAGTGGTGTTGCCCTTTTAACGGGAGTTATAGTGGGAACCGACTTTACTGGCAGATCTTAAAGCGGCGATGGTAGAGCGAACCCTAAAAATTCACCCGGGGGGCACTCTCCCGTTTGCTGCACTCGGGGGAGTCCCGAACGGCGACGGGTCCTGCGCTGAGCCCCCCACTCAGCCGGGGGTGGGGAGGGAACGGGGAGGGCTGGGACGGGGTTTGGGGGTGCTGGGCTTAACTGGGGGACCCCACTGGAAGCCCTTTGCCACTGTCCCACCTGCCCGGATCCCCCCTCTCGCACCCCTTTGCCGTTGTTGCCCCAAAGCTCCGCTGCCCCAGCTCGCTCTGGGGTGACCCAGCCCTTTCCCATCGTGGCCCGGCCCGGCCCCGCTGCCCCGAGAGCTCCCGGGCCGCGGCCGCAGGCACGGAGCAAGGGCAGGAGGAGGAGGAGGCGGGACAGAGGAGGAGGAAGAGGAGGCACGGGGGGAAGAAGGAGGAGCCGGAGCAGGCGGAGGAGGCTCCAGGTGCGGGCAGCGCTCTCTGGATCCGCAGCCGCTCGGGCCGGGAGCATCGCCCGCCCCGCATCCCGCAGGTGCCCGGGGAGGGGGAGCTCGGCCCAAACATGCCGGGCGGTGTTTTTGGAGGGGGGAGGGATATTTGGAGCTCGCAGGGAATCGATTTGGGGCTCGCTGTTTCATGCTCTCTGTCGGGGCGGGCGGCGCGATGTTTGGAGCTTGCGGGACTGCAAAGGCGAGCCGCAGATGCCCCTGGGGCGGATATCGGGGGGTCCCGGGAGGTGTTTTTGGGGGTGCTGGTGGCGGTGGCGGCAGAGCCCCGGCGGGGGCGGGGGGATGCGGGTCCCCCCGCGGTGGGGGTTGGGCTTCCCGGGCCGGGCCCTCCGAGCTGTGCCGGGGCCCCGTGGGGACGGCGCGGGGCCGGCGGGGGCGGGGGGACACCGGTTTTGGGGAGCCCCGGGAGAGCCGCGGCTTCCCTAAGCGGGACCCCGGAGAGAGGAGAGCCCCAGGAGCCCAAAGCGGGGAGCCCGAGAGGGGGGACCCCTGGGATTGGCGGGACCCCGGCGGGGGGGTCTGGGGGCTGCAGGGGCGGCACGGCCGGGAAAGGGGCTCGGGGGTGCCGGGGCCGGGAAAGGGGCTCGGGGGTGCCGGGGCCGGGAAATGGGCTTGTTGGGGTCTCTCCCCCGCCGTGTAGCCCTGGGAGAGGGGCCCTGAGGGCACAGACACGGGGCTTCCCTGTCCCTGCTCAGCCTCGTTCCCATGGGTTGGTTTGTGTTCCCTGCGCGGGCAGAAGGACCCTTGGTCCCGTGACTGGAACAGTTCCTCAGCAGAGCTCCGGCCATGCGGCTGGAGAAATAAACATCTCTGAAACATCTAGCAAGAATCTGTCTGTCCATATATATTTCCTTTCCACGGGACTCCTGGTTTGATATATGCGTGTTGCAGGATCCCCACTGCAACAAATGGTGGAGATTTGTGAGCAGAACGATCCCCGATCCCTAAGCGACTGATTTGTGTGAGTAAACCCTGGAAACTTTGGATTCCTCTTCTTGGTTTTGCTTTGCTATTCCGTATCTAAACTATGGAGGAACCGTGGGAAGACTCTTGGCTCTCCGAGCCGCATATGGACATTTATCTTAAACTTAAAACGATTCTTGAACAACGATTTGTAAATTTTAGCTTGATTCAAGCTCAGAAAGAACTGAAACACTTCCTGGCATGGTTGTTTAAGAACTTTTTCTATGTTTCTTGGGATTTAATTCTTACCAAGGGCTTTTGGAAAACCGTTTGGACACAGTTAATATTTGAGTCAAAATATATGCCGATGGAAGAATATTTTCGTGAATATTATTTAGTTACCGAGACTGTTGAGCAATGTCAGCTGTGTCCTGGCGAAGGGAAGCCTGGCTCAGGGACCGTGCGGCCCAGGCCACGTGCACCGAGCGCTCTCCGAGCAGCAGCGAGGCAGTTCCCGCGCGCGGGCGGAGCCAAGCGAGCCGTAGTGTCGGCGGCGGAGCGAGGAGCGGCGGGACCTGGCGGTGCCTGCCCGGCCGCGTGCAGCGTGTGGTGGAGCGAGCCCCGGGAATGCCCGACCGAGACGGAGCCGCGCCGAACCGAAACACGCGCTGGAGCAGGGCGCGGGGGAGTCGTCGCCCGGGGGCCCGGCCGAGACGTGGGTGCAGCGCCCGGCATCGGCAGCGAAGCCGCGACCAGAGGAGGCGACGCACGGAGAACTGAGCGGCGCGGCCCGGCCCGGCCCGCGCAGCCCTGAACGCGACCCCGGGAAGAGCGCGCAGGCACCAGCAGCCCCGACAATTCCAACACGGGAGCGACCGAAGGAGAGAGCAAAGACGCAGCGAGACAGAAAACAGCAGCCACTCGGAAAAAGATCATAGTAACTAAGACCTTAGGGATAGTAAAATGGTATAATGTTAAGCAAAATTATGGTTTTATAACAAGGTGTGACAACCAGCAAGACATATTCGTGCATAGAACTGCTATTAAAAAGAATAACCCTGAAAAATACATCCCAAGCTTGGGAGATGGAGAGGTGGTGCAATTCAAAATTATACGAGGTA